>NC_048602.1:27307048-27323163 GCF_003668045.3 Cricetulus griseus | reverse complement strand
GTCCCCACCGTCCCCGTCCCCACCATCACCATCACCGTCACCATCACCGTCCCCCGCCCCAAAGCTGATGCTTCTGCAGCTTTAGCGCCGCGGTCTTTTGATCGAGGGGCAGGCAAGGCTCTGGGGACTGAAGCTCTGACCTGGCTGCAGTTTTCTCTCTCTCTCTGCTTTGTGCTTTGACTTCCCGTTCCTCAGGCCACCTCTGCCACCCGCTGTCATGCTGTCCCTGCCGCCATGGGACCCTCTGGAACCCGAAAGCCAAAGTAAACCATAAAAATGGTGTTTTATCCCAGCAACAGAAAAGCCACTGATACGCGTGGGTAGAATTCTGCATCCTTTCTTCTCAGGGGCAATGGTGTGTTTTCTGTTCATTGACAGACCTGGCTATGAAGCTGCCCTAGTATTTTCTGAGTAAATTCTAGAAAGGCTGAAAAAAAAATACTTAGCCTAAGCAATAAGGATGTTATGTGGACATTTAATATTAGATAATTATGAGTTTCATAACCAGTTAATAAATACAACTCTGACAAGAGCTTTATTGGTTATGGAATCATCATTCTCACTTAATTGTTTTTTTATTACATCTACTTAAGGAAAAAATATCTGTTTTTCTTAAACTCAGACTAAAAATTCACTTAATTATGAAAAAGTAAGAATATAGCTCGGCAGTGGTGATACACACCTTTAATCTCAGCGCTCAAGAGGCAAAGACAGGCAGATCCCTGAGAGTTTGAGGCCAGCCTGCTCTATAGAGCGAGGTCCAGGACAGCTGTGAGCGAGAGAGACAGAGACAGAGACAGAGAGACAGAGACAGAGAGACAGAGAGGGAGAAGGAGGGAGGGAGGGATATTTTCTTTACCTCCTGGTTGCATAGATAATTGTATTTCCTTATAGTCCATGTCTGTTCTTAATCTGATATATCATGCAGCCATGTCCCAGCAGGTAAAGTCCGTTGCCACCAAGCCTCATGTCTGAATTTGGTCCCCAGGACTCTCATGATGGGAAAAGAGAATTGCTACAACATGCTTGTATCCACCCACCCACAATTAAACAAATGTTCAGAGAAAAACAGTAGGATTGGGGATGGAGAGAGGGCTCAATGATTAACAGTTCTTACGGTCCTTACAGAGGCCCCAGGTTCAGGTGACCCATAACCACCTGTAACTTCAGTTCCCAGGGGTCCACGGACTGCCGAGGACACTGCATGCAGTGAGGCAAACAGACGAGCAGGCACGCACATAATAATTAGTAATATTAAAACGTACAGTGCAACCTTGAAGTCCTCAACCTGCAAGTTAAATAATTCAACAAAATTACATGTGCAAGACTCCAGGTTCCTCCCCAGCCCCGCGAGAGAGAAAAGGCATACTGTCCCTGCCATCATGGGACTCTCTGGAACCCAAAATCATAAAACATGAGCCTTTCTTAGCTAGAGAATGTATTGTCTATAGCAGAGCCCTTGAAACCCCCTCAAAAAAAGTTTCTATTTCACAAGTAGGTTTTAAATTTGAGATGGCTTGGCAGGAAGTCACCTGCTGCCAAGCCTGCCCACCTGAGTTCCATTCCCAGGACCCACATGTTGTAAGGAGAGAAGCAAACCAACAACTGTCCTCTGACCTCCATACACAAGGTATAATACGCACATGGCCACATACTAGTAAATATTTAATTTACAATTTGAAATACACACTGTGAGCAAGTAGATGTGTTTGTTGCAATCCAAGATCAACCATTAAAGGTAAACAAATTCTGAAGCGCAGAGATAGAATGAATGAAATGGCACATACACACAAACACGCACGCACGCATACTAACAGCCCAAATGGAAGCAGACAGCAAGTAAGGGAAATAAAATCAGTCACAGAAGAATACAATGGTGACGGAAATCCAGCCACCTCAGTAGTTATAGGATGCCAATAGTCTGCTTTTACAGCTGTTGCTGTGGTAAAATCCTCTGAGGAAAAGCAGCCTAGAAGGGAAAGAGTTTATCTCAGCTTACAGTTCCAGGTTCCAGTCCATCGCTGTGGAAAAGTCACAGCGGGAACTGGAAGCAGCTGGTTGCGTCACACCCAGAGTCAAGAGCAGAAGAAATTTATGCATGCATGTCTGCTTGCTTGCTTGCTGGCCTCTGCTGAGCTTAGTTTCTCTGCTGTTCTCCAGTTCGGAGCTCCATGCCTAGGGAAGAGTGCCTCCTACAGTGGACGAGGTTTTACCACATCATTCAGTTGAGTTACCCCACAGTTGGGTTGGAGAGGTGGCTCAGAGATTAAGAGAACTGGCTGTTCTTCCAGAGGTCCTGAGTCCAGTTCCCAGCTATCCTGTGGTGGCTCACAACCATCTGTAATGAGATCTGGTGCCCTCTTCTGGCTTGTAGGCATGTTTGCATATAGAGCACTCATACCTAATAAAAATACATAAATATTAAGAGAAAAAAATGCCCACAGGATAAGGTAGATGATCCATTATTGAGATTCAGTTTCCAGGTGATTCTGGGTTGTTTGAAGTTTGTCATTAGCCAACCAGCATACTAATCAGCCAAATACATTGTTTAAAAAGATTACAGATCGGGACTAGTCATGGTGGCACACCCCTGCCCCCTCACTGGGAGATTCTAGCCAGGTCCTCTATCACTGAGCCACGCCCCCAGCCCCTCACTGGGGTCAGAAGACAGTGGCTATTCTTTGATGCAGAGTAGAATTCAATTCTGGGCAGTCCTGGGCACATAGAGAATTTTTATTCCTTACAGTAGATGTCCACGTCTGGGATGTCCATGTCGGGGGCACAGAATCCCAGCAGCCCTTAACACTGAGTGCCAGCACTCTAACAACTCTTTGCAGATGACAGAATCGAAATGTAGAAGTTTAATGAACTAAAGAGCACACTACACCTTTTAAAAATGGCTAATATTTATTTAAATTTACATGTATACAGAAGCATGTGTCAGAAGACAGCTTGTGGGAGCCAGCTGTCTCCTTGTGGGTCCTGAGGATTAAACTCAGGTCATCAGGCTTGGCAGGAAGCACCCTTACCTGCTGAGCCATTACAGCCCATTCCCAGTTTCTGAACATAAAGCATTTTGTCCCTTGATGCTACTTGGAGCCAGTACATTTCATTACCCTCTGTCAGCACACATTTCTCAGGATGGGTGTGAACACACTAGAAGCTGTCCAGTAGGAAGCAGGAACAGTTGGGAAGGCTGTTCTACCTGTCGCCTAGGGTGGGACATCCAGGGATAGCGGGAATGTGGCCCCTGTGCCCTACTTTGCAGTACGTGCATGTGCCTGCCTCTGGAGGTGGGGGGCATGTTGACCTCACCTGGACACAGTTGTATTTTCCCGCTCTCATGTGTCTGTCATCCTGCCCTGCCTCCCCAGGTCTCCACCATTTCCTAGAAAAGAGGAGAAAATGGCCCAGTGGCAGGTGAGTTGATCTTCATCTGTGCCATGTATGCTATGTCTTAGTTATGGTTTCTGTTGCTGTGAAGAGACACCATGACCTTGGCAACTCTTTAAAGGAAAACATTTAATTGTGGTGACTTGCAGTTCAGAGCTTTAGTCCATTATCATGGTGGTGGCATGCAGGCAGCCATTGTTAGGATAAAGTGTGAGGGGAACCTTGAGTGGGGACCTTGGAGGGTTCCATGCTGGATGAGGTTGTCCAAGGCGGAGGGAGAAACATGCCAGGTAGACAGAGCTTAGAATTTTATTACAAAGGGGTGGAGGGGGTGGAGGAAAAAGACAAAGAGAGGACGGAAGAGAAGAGGACGGGAAAGTCCTGTCTGCCTGAGGGGAACAGCAGGAAGAGCGTGAGTGGGCGGGGTCTGTCTTTTAAAGGAGTCCTTTGTACCTGTGTGCAGACTATGCAGTCATGGAACCCGGGGCTGACCAGGGTGCTGCCTGAATGCGTTCTGCCAGGTGACGGGGGCAGGCCAGCGGAATGCCTGAGTCCTGGTTCTGGGAAGGGGCTGAGAGTTCTACATCTTGATCCTCAGGCAACAGGAGACTGTGTGCTTTCTGGTGTTCCTGTTTAGTGAAACCAAAGCTGGATCTCACAGTATTCCATAGTGGAATTTTGGTCCCCCACAGGCATCGAAGAAACTCGTTATAGAGATTGCTTTCAATTTAGCAAGACTAGCCATTTGGGCAAGAAACTGCTCTTGCCTAGGCTGTTTGACTGTAAGCTGTATAAACTGGACATGCAGGACCCTCAGGAAAGTGACAGCTGAACTTGAAAAAACCAGATGGGAAAGTTGTAAGCATTTCAACAGCTCATATGGGATGGACAGAGATGGATTCTGGCGCTCGGGAGCCAAAGAATACTGAGTGTTAGAGCTCAGACGGAAAGGTATTCTGGCACTAGGGAGCCAAGGAATACCACAGGTCACAGTAGCATAGCAGTTTACAGCCTTGCTTCAGGGAAAGGCTTCCCCAGTGTATCAGCTCTACTCATGCAGGAGAGAGCTTTCATGGCAAAGTTGTTACAGTTGGGCTCCAGTCCTCCAGAGAGCAGCGTGTAACAACTTTGCTTAGCCAGGGGAAGGTTTCCCTGGGGAAAAGTATTACAGCCCTGCCCTGCTCTGCTCTGCCCAGGGTGGTCTCTGCTCTAATGAAAGAAGGTCTCACCCAAACCTCATTCAAAAGATTTATTGAGAGGGAGGAATCCAGGAGAGTGGCTGCCAGCCACTGAACAGCCACAAGCTGGACAGGCACAGGGTTTATATAGGGCTTCTTAGGGGCAAAGTTTTTTCCAGGGTGGGGATTCCAGGTCAGATTTCATTCCCTGAGCTTAGGATGGCTAGATCTCCTGCTCAGGGATTGTTTAGTTTTGGTTTAGGGTCAGATTTGGCTCTGGTTTCAGGGCCAAAGTACGTTTCTTTCACTGGTCCTTTTTAGCCTTTTGGCTCTAGTTTTAGGACCATGGTGTATGTCTATTACTGCCTCTGATTCCAGGGCCAAAGTGTGTTTCTTTGGCTCTGCTCAGTGTGTGTTTCTTTGGCTGGTCCCTTCCGCCTACAACAGTCCTGAAGGGTTCCTGCTTCATGCAAGAGTCTGCCAGACATTCTAAATGACACAGAAAAATAACTGACAAACTGCCAATACAGGTGAGAAGTCTGCCAGACACACTGGGCCTGTAGGCTGAAGATGGATGCTCCAACATTAGAGAGGAACTTTGGGTAATTGTTTAGGCAGTGAGATGTCTCTGTCAATTCTAGAGTTTACTTATTATTTTTCTGTGGTCTTTGTTGGAGTTGAAGACAGATAGTTATGGTTTTCCTTAGTTATAGTAAAAGGTAAGTTACATATAAGACTTTAAACTCACAAAGACAGGATAGATGATAGAATGTTTTCTTTAAATTTTGCCAAATGTTAATGGACTAAATATTTTTAACTGTAGTCTATGCTAGATAATTGTATATATATATATATATATATATATATATATAATTTTACTATGTTTAAGTTAAAACCCTTCATTTTATTTAGACAGAAAATAGATGATGGGGATGTCTTTCTGTATATATGTTTCTCTGATTAGTTGATGACTAAAACACTGTTTGGCCAATAGAGGCAGGAAGATAGGTAGAACTAGGAGGCGAGGAGAATTATGGGAAAGGTAGTCAGAGAGACAACTCGAAGAGATGCCATGTAGCCACCAACAGAGAACCTGGTCTGGACATTCTCTGGTAAGCCCAGACCACATGGAAATACATAGATGAATAGAAATGTGTTAATAGTTAAGACAGACCTAGCCAGTAAGAAGCCCTAGCCATCGGCCAATAGTTTCATAGTTAATATAGCATCCGTGTGTTCATTTGGGGCTGAATCTGTAGAACCTGGTGGGACAGAAAACTCCAGCAATAGCCGCTAAGTTCTCTCATCACAGTTTCTGACACTCTGGGCAGAGAGAAAGAGGGAGAGGACAGAGAGGGTTTTCACCATTTATGCCTTGGGTTAATTGAATGTAAAAGTCAGTTTCCATCCATCCCCTCATTCACAGGCCTGAAGGGCTCAGTGGGGCAGGATTCTTGACGCTGTTCCATGAGGATGAGGGATCCATGTTCACGCAGGACATTTAATGTTCTGAGGCCTTTGCTTTCTGGGTCAAACAGCCAGCTTTGTTTAGTGGAAACTCAGAGTGAAAAACAAAAACAGAGAGCAGACCAGATCAGGGCAGGGCAGAGGAGAGCAGGGCAGAGGAGAGCGGGGCTGATGTTTCCACCCATAACCCAGACAAGATGCTCGGAGACTGGTGTGGAGGAGGCGCAGGCTCGAGCAGTCTGCAGTGTCGGCATCTGACATCTCTGTAGCAAGCCAGATATCAAAGCAGTGCAAAATGTTCGCAGTGTGAAAGGAAGTGAAAAGAAATCCTGTCTGCTCAGTGACATTAGACAAGAGGAAATAGTGATGGTGACCAAGGGCCAGTGAGGTGGCTCAGTGGTGAGGGAGCTTTCTGTCATCTGACCCCCACACATGCACCATAGCATGTGGTGAGCTCCAGATTGAGTGAGAATACACTGTCTTACAGAGCTGGGAGAAAGGGGGCGAGGAGGTGGCTCAGCAGGTAAGAATTCTTGCACACAATCCTGATGACCTGAGTTCAGTCCTTGGAGTCCTGTGAAAAGCCAGATGTGGTGTGTCCGTACCCCGCTATGCAGGGAGCAGGAGAAGCAGCAGGGAGCTGGCAGCCTGGCCGCCTGGAATACATAGTATGACAGAATCAGCAAGAGAAACTGTAGCCTGCTCGGGGCTTCTGCAAGCTTGAAGGCCAGGATCAACTCCCGAAAGACGTCCACATACATGCCCTGTCACGTGTACAGCTACAGACATACGCACATGCACACTCACAGACTCACGTGTATGTGCCTTCATGTGCATGCACACATGTGCACCCACGCGCACACACACAGACACACATGCATGCACACACACACGCACACACACACAAATACAAGGGCTCCTTTGCAGCCCTCATGGTGGGTGGATCCAGCAGACAGAAGGCTGGCAGAGGTAGGTACTTCCACCTGAGAGCCTCTGAATCCCACATAGACTCTCCCTTCACGTCTCAGGACCACCTCTTCTATAATCATAGCCCACATGTGTTTGCTGTCACAGGAGATGGTGACATTCAAGGATGTGGCCGTGGTCTTCAGCAAGGAGGAGTTGGTCCTGCTGGACGCCGCCCAGAGGAAGCTGTACCGAGACGTGATGCTGGACACCTTCAGGACGCTGCTCTCAGTGGGTGAGGATGGGGTCCGGGTTTCCCCGAGGACGGACTGGGACCAGCCCTGTGGGAGCCCCGGAACTCCTGGAGTTATGCCCTGGGCTTGGTTGTCTAACTGGAAGCACTGGAGGATTCTCATGGCTCCGTCCCTCTGTGTTTTGAGCTGTTTATGAGAGTCCTGCTTGGTTTTGTCAACTTGACACAAGCTGGAGTCATCGGGGAAGAGGACCCTCACTTGAGAAAACCGTTCCATCAGGGTGACCTGGGGCGAGTCTGTGTGCCATTTTCTTGATTAATTATTGCTGTGGTTGTGGCCCAGGCCACTGTGGGTATTGTTGGCCTTGCCAGGTGGCTCTGAGTTGTGTGAGGAGCAAGCCAGTAAGCAGCGCCCCTCCATAGAGCCCAGGCTAGACTGTTCCCAAACTTACTGTATAGATGAGGGTGGCCTTGAACCTCTGGTCTGCCTGTCTCTTCCTCCCAGGTACACCTATGACAGACATACACCTCCATACCCAGCTCTTTTATGTAGTTTTGACAAAGTAGACATGATCAAACTTTTGCTTTTTTGTTTTTTTCACATAGCACATGAGCCCTTCAAACCAGGTCTGATAGCCCAGCTGGAGAATGAAGAGAAGCTTTGCATGGTGGAAGCCCAAGGAGGTGAGAACGATGCTTCTGGGTCAGCGGGTGGGAGTACTTTCTAGAACACAGGGCAGGGTTTGTCATTTCTCCCCTTAACTCTCCGCTGGTCCCCACTTGATAAACAGTATAGCAGATTTTACAGAGCTTAGAGCAGGGCTGGTGAGACATCTCCATGAGTTAGGGTGCTTGTCACCAAGCTGGGACCCCAGTTCCATCTCTAGAACCCACGGGGTGGAAGGAGGGAGAAAATGACTCCCCCAGGTTGTCCTCTGACCTCCTCAGTCATGCCAGGGCGGCTTGACCACACACACAGAGACGACACACACACACACACACACACACACAGAGAGAGACAGAGAGAGAGACAGAGAGAGAGAGAGACAGAGACCACACACAGACCACACACACACACACACACACACACCACACATACACACACACACAGAGACAGACCACACACACACACACACACACAGAGAGAGACCACACACACACATACACACACACACACACCACACATACACACACACACAGAGACAGACCACACACACACACACACACACACAGAGACCACACACACACATACACACACACACACACACACAGAGACCACACACACACACACACCACATACACACACACACACACACACACACACACACACACAGAGACCACACACACCACACACACACACCACACATACACACACACACACAGACACACACACACACACAGAGACCACACACACACATACACACACACACACACACACACACAGAGACCACACACACACACACACACACACACACACACACACACACACACAGACCATACACACACACACATACACACATACATATTCATGCTCACAGAAGACAAAATACCTTTTTCCACTTTGGGAATATCCCCCTTTTCTTTTCTCCATTGGATCACCCAACAATCTATGATAAAGGCACAATGACATGCTTAGAATTCACAAGACTTTTGAATGGGGCCATATTTGATATCTAGATTTTGTTAGGAAAAACCCATGTCTCTGTGAGTTGGAGGCCAGCCTGCTCTACTGACCAAATTCCAAGACAGCTATGGCTATTACAAACAGGAACCCTGTGTCAAAAAACAAAAAACAAAAACAAAGAAGAAACCTGTAATTTTTTATTTTTTTTTTTTCTGGAGACAGGGCTTCTCTGTGTATCCCTGGCTGTCCTGTAAAATAGGCTGACCTGGGGCTGGAGAGATGGCTCAGAGGTTAAGAGCACTGACTGCTCTTTCAGAGGTCCTGAGTTCAATTCCCAGCAACCACATGGTGGCTCACAACCATCTGTGATGAGATATGGTGCCCTCTTCTGGTATGTGGATATACACAGAAGCAGAATGTTGTATACATAATAAATAAATAAAATCTTTAAAAAAAAAAAAAATAGGCTGACCTCAAACTCTCCAGAGAGCCACCTGCCTCTGCCTCTGAATGCTGTGATTAAAGGTATACCCCCCCCCCCACTATCTGGCAGAAAATCCAGACCTTAAGGTACCCAGAGAGCTGTGTTTTTATGGCTTCTGTGTATCAGGTGTTTTGTAAGTACCCAGAGAACAGCGGGACACGCCAGTCTCCTGCTGTGAGCCAAGTGCTCAATTCCAAAGTCTCAGAAAGGTGTTGACTTGTGCATTTCTCTGGATTCTCCTCCTCCCAGGAAGCAAGGGTGGACATGCTGTGGAATCACACTCCTGTTGTCCCAAAGCAGTCTCCTCATGTCAGACCTGGCCAGAAGGTGCAGGCGTGTTACCCGGAGGTCAGGGTTCCTTGAAAAGATGTCCAGAGAGGAACACGGAGTCTCAGAACCAAGGAGATTGCCCCTGCCTGGTGTGTGCAGGCATGCCGGTTCAGATTTCTGAAGATGGGAACTATGTGTTGCCTCCTGTAGATGATGACTCTGCCTCTATGAGAAATCAAGGGTTTCTGTCGCTGAGAGCCAAGCAGTCCTGGTGGGAGTCTTATCTCCGAGGCTCATGTGATTGCCAGTGGGAAGGTCAGCAAATGTCCAGAAGGAGTCATTTCTGTAGGTGGGACGGCATCAGTTGTTTCTCCTGCCACAGGGACAATGAGGGGTTGCACAGAAAGGAGGAAGGCTCTAGTTTCCATGACAACAGAGAAGAGACCATGAAGATATCATCACTTAAGCAGGACTTGGTTAAATTAGGGCCTGAGCCCTGCCCATGTACTGAGGATAGAAAAGCCTGGGGCCTTGGTGACAGTGAGGACCACAGCTCTCACACACATCAGCAGTTCTCCTCAAGAGGAAAGCCCTGCACACACAGTCCACGTGCTAAGGGCTGTCATGAGGGGTCAGCTCTTCACAGTCATCTCCACAGTGTGGAGACGGGAGATGAAGGTGCTGCTGAGAGCCCTCCTCTGTGTTCCCCTCAGAGGGTGTGTACAGAGCAAGCGCTGGGCCGGGCCAGTGAGAATGTCCATCACGGCTCCCCTCTGAACATCTGTGGGTGTGCCCACCCAGGCAGCGCCTCCCAGCAGTGCAGCATCCCTGAGGAAACTTTGGGTTGTTGTTTACACTGTAATAGTAATTTTAGGGCCCACACTAGGGAAGAGCCCAGCAAATATGAGGAGAATAGGAATGTGTCTAATCAGAGTTTGTATCTCCAAGTGAATGAGATCATCCGTGCTGAGGAGAAACTATATCCAGGTGTGGCGGGCAGAAAAGATTTCACACACTGTTCCCAGTTTGACCCTCGTCACCGAGTTCCTGTGGAAGAGACTCTCTATAACCCTGCATGTGGTAACCACTTCAGTCTGCCCCCACATTTCCAGGACTTCCCAACAGTGCATCCCAGGGAACAGCCGCATAAGCATCCATACGGTACCAGCTTCGGTCAAAAGTTGTGTGTTCAAGGCCATCAGCAACTTCTCATCAGAGAGAAACCTTTCAGTAAACAGGGTAGAAATGGATGTAACTGGAGTTCCCGGTCAAAAGATCATCAGAAACAGAAGCCACACAAATGCAGCACCTGTGGGAAAGGCTTCAGTCACAGATGGGTTCTTAACATCCACCAGAGAGTCCACACAGGAGAGAAGCCGTACAAGTGTGAGGAGTGTGGGAAGGTCTTCAGCCAGAGTGCCTACTTGCATGCCCACCAGAGAGTCCACACCGGGGAGAAGCCATACAAGTGTGAGGAGTGTGGGAAGTGCTTCAGTCGGAGTTTCTACCTGCAAGGCCACCAGAGAGTTCACACTGGGGAGAAACCATACAAGTGTGAGGAGTGTGGGAAGGAATTCAGTCGAAATTCCTACCTGCAAGACCACCAGAGAGTCCACACCGGGGAGAAGCCATACAAGTGTGAGGTGTGTGGGAAGGGCTTCAGTCGGAGTTCAAACCTTCAAGGCCACCTGAGAGTTCACACTGGAGAGAAACCATACAAGTGTGAGGAGTGTGGGAAGGGCTTCAGATGGAACTCTAATCTTCAAATTCATCAGCGGGTTCACACAGAAGAAAAATCCTATAAATGTGGACAATGTGGCAAAGGCTTCAGCAAGGCCTCAACTCTTCTGGCCCATGAGAGAGTCCACATGGGAGAGAAGCCTTACCAGTGTGTTGAGTGTGGGAAAGCCTACATTAGGTCTTCCAGTCTCCAGATCCATTACAGAGTCCACACTGGGGAGAAGCCGTACAAATGTGAGGTGTGTGGGAAAGGCTTCAGCCAGCGGTCACATCTTCAAGCTCATCAGAGAGTCCACACGGGAGAGAAGCCCTACACGTGTGATGCGTGCGGGAAGGGCTTCAGTAGGAACTCAGGCCTTCTGATCCATCAGAGAGTCCATAGCAGTGATAAGTTCTTCAGGAGGGAAGAGTGCAGGAGTGGGCGTCCTTCTGAGAACCTGTGCAGAAATGAAGGCCTGTCAAATGCTGTTGTGTTTTGTCAATGAAAATGTGTTTTTTTATCTCCCATGAATGCCAGTGCTGGTTGGGAAACAACACAGAGTAAAGCTCTACCAAGGGGTTTCCAAGATCTCAACAATTCGCGTGTCAGCGGGAATTGACAAAAGTATGATTGTAAGCAGAAGTTTCCTCGCTCGGAGCTTCTCAGTCCCAAATACTGGGCGGGTGCTTCCCAAATTACCACCTGGAGTCTTCCTATTGCTTACAAACACTTGTAATGGCTCAGGCTTGTTACAAGCTAGATTTACATTTTAAGTGAACCCATATTCCTTATTTACCCTCTGCCAGGTGGTGGTTCCTTTTTTCAGTATATTGCACCCATCTTGGTTTCTCCCCATCTGGCTTGTGTCTTCGGAATCTGCCCCTCTCCTTCCCAGGATCCTTAGTTTCATCACCCTGCCTATACTTCATGCCTGGCTACTGGCCAATCAGCATTGTATTAAGCCGGTTGGGATGAGAAAGATTATTCCACAGCATTCGTCCCTTTTTGTCTAATTATAAAGGAAGGGTTGATGACACAGAATTGACTTTATTACTCTTTCAGTTACAAGAAATAATCATTAATAGGAATCATCCCTTATATAACATATTTACCACACACAGCATAAGGTAATGATGGAATTGATTAACTATTGCTAGGAAATGTGCTAGAAGCCTCAGAATTTCATAGAAAGCACCATGCCAGTAGCAATTATTTGAAAAAGATTTTCCATCACTTGGCAGCAAGCCAAGGAAATTATAAGGAAATGCCCAGCTTGTTTTTGACATAGCCAAACTCCATTCCTGCAGGAAGTAACTCATAAGTTACTCAAAGAAATGACATTTGGTTGATGAATTTGTTTCATTTAGCAGAATTTGGAAAATTAATATGTTCATAGGTACATTCATACCATAGATACTTATTCAGTATTTCAGTGAGCAACGGCTTCGAGTTCTAAGATGGTGATTCTGTTAGAAGTCATGGCCATCATGGGTGTACTTGTATGAATTAAGACTGACAGTGCTTTAGCATATGTTTCTAGTAAAATGAAACGGTTTTCTGCATATCATAATATAAAGGTACTGAAATAAATCAGCCTGTATATTTAAAGATGTGTTGACCCCCAGAATGGAAACCAGGACATGTGTTATGTTGGGGAAGATGTTTTGCTTTTGTTTCTACAAGAAAAGAAAAGCTATGGATACCATCAAAATTGGTAAAGATTAGATTTGAACAGGAGAGACCTCTTAAAGTTGAAGAGATGATAGTTCATCAAACAGTGTGACCAGTCAATCTAAACGAGTTTATAAGACTAACAGATGCTTTTCATTTGATCAGATGTAACTTGACAAAAATGGAACCTCCCCCAAAGCCAGGGTTGGGGAATGGTTTTGTTTTTTGTTTTCAAGGGAATGAAGGCATCCAGCTAAGGAATCTGAAGACCACTTGACAGATGAGACATCCAAAGAAAAAGGACAAATCGTCCAGAAAAATGTCCCAAGAAAGAGTAAATTGGCCTATTGGTATATCACATTTCCAAGAGGATAAAATTTTATAAATTTGCCCAAAGTTTCTGCTGTTCTCCATAGACATATAATGCAGTGGTCTTTTTGTGGTCCTGATTCAATTAGAGATCAAAGCTGGCATTGGAGTTGGAGTGTGGTTCTCTCCTCTAAACCCAAGCATGCTTGATAAAGTAAAATCCAAAATCTCTGTCTCGTGTCAAGAGAGCCGCCTGATATGGGGCAGAAGAAAAAAACAAAAGTTAAGGGACTATTGCATTGCCACTAATCTCATAATCCTTTGATTTTATTTTGACATTTAAAATGTTTTCTTAAGGTATAAATGTCTCCAATTAATAAGATTACTATATGTGTATTTTAAACTTTGTCATTATATAAATGTTCATTTAGAGTACTAACTCTAGAAAAATGCTTATCTAGCTTCCTGTATATGATTTAGGGTTAGAATCTATCAGGTAACTAGGAGTTAAGTTTTTTGTATTCTGGATGTATATAACAAATTGTGGTCCCTTTTCCTTTTTGAGATCTGCTGCATATGACTTTTAAAATAATTGTGTAAGTTTTCTGCACTGAGCCAATACCATCCCCAACAGCAACCTTTAAAGTCAACAGAAGGAGGCTGTAGTGATAGCACTAGCCTGGCAAACAGCACCCAAAGACAGGCCGGGAACTACAAAGTGCTCAGGACAATTCCAAGGTGGCTTGTTGAGATGATCCAGCCTCACAGACTACTCCAGCCAGGACTTGAGACGAGCCCTGCACTTTCCCACTATGCAGAGACTGGACAACAAATGATACAGTTAGCTCTCCCAGCACTTGATAATTTTCCCATTTTTTCAGAGTCCCTGAAAGACGCTATTGCCTCGAGACAGCAGGAAGTAACTTTCTGAACACAATGCCTGCATTCCCAAGAGGTGGAGGCCTGTTTGTGGATATTTGTCATTGTTTAAGGTGGTTGCTTACTACTTAGTAATGGTAACGGTCAATAAAAAAGCTGAACAAAGGAGATTAGATTCAGGGTTCTTGTTCTAAAAGAGCAAAGGGGGGATATAGAAATGATAGGATAAAGGGAAGATTATTGAATCTACCCTGAAAAAAAGGGGGGGGGAGAAAAAAGCTATGATAGGATAATAGGGGAGATTATTAAATCTACTTTGAAGCCAAAAAAGCAACTACTAGTCTTAAATATTTCACACTGATATGGATTTTTTAAAATATTGATAAAAATTTGAGGTTATTTTTGGTAGAACAGACTGAACATTCATTTCTACTCTTGTCAAGGTATTGTACTTATACTGCTCATTTAACAATGTAATGCAAATTTCTAGATCTTGAAAGTTATTATTACAAACTAGAATAGTAAAGAAATGTGGGTAAATAGTCATGTATTACAATTGAACTTGTAGTCATGTTAGGTATGCTTTCAAGGTCAAACATATTTTAGATAAGTGGTCTTCAAACACTCCAGATATCTTCAGAATGTGGCATTTAGGATGTTTTCATATCATAGGCTCTTTTCCTTTTTTTTTTTTTTATGACAAGACATGACTGCTCCTGGCAGCATTAATCTACCCGAAAGAAGATGATGGGTAGTGAAGAGACGCCATATGGAGTTTACTTTCTTTGTGGCAAAAGTTAGCCACTGGGCAAGAAACTGCCCTTGCCTCAGATGCTCACACTATGCTGTCCAAATTGGACAAGGAAGGACAGTTCTTCAGAATCTCCTGCTTCACAGAAATGTCTGTCAGATATGCTATGCCTGGGGGCAGAAGATAGGTGTGCCAACATTACAGAGGAACCTTGGATGACTGTCCAGGCTGCTAGCTATTTCTGCAATTTTCTTGGGAGTCTTGCGTGCACTTAGCACTTACTCAGGTAATATTTTCTTCAAGGATCTCTGATGAAGTTGAAGAATAGATAGTTCTAGTTTTCCTTGTTAACACATTCAGAAAAGAAACTCACAAAAAGATAGTTTTGGGTTGTTAATACAAGTTAGGATAGAAGGTCAATTGGATACGACCCTTTGGGCTCACCATGGTAGAATAGATAATGGAGTGTTTTCTCTGAATTTGTCCAATGCAAATGGACTGGACATTGTTAATGTAATTCTTGTCTGTATACATTGTATATAGTTTTTATTATACTTATTGTATATAGTTTTTCTATATTAGATATAACCTTTTTATTTAGACAAAAATGGGGACGTGTGATATTTTGTGTTCTGACAAATAAAGCTTGCTTGGAGGTCTGTACAGACAGGACACAAAGAGTGTTAAGACTGTGTGGAGAGAGGAGGTAATGAGGAGGGAAAGACAGTACCTCAGCCCTTTCAGGCTGAGGATTAGGAGAGGTAAGCAGTCTCTGGTGACTGCTGCTCTGCTGCTCTGATCTTCCTGTTTTTATTGACAAGACTAATTAGGATCATGCTTCACAGGGCTGGCAGTCAGAGAGAATAAATAGAAGAAATCTGGGAAGAGAGGAAGGAAAAAGAAAAGATACCAGTCACCAAGCTAGATATTCAGACGTGTAGTTAAGAAGGAAAGAAAAAAATACACAGAAATAGGGGTAAGGCAAAAGGCATACAGGATAAGTTAAGAAAAGATGGCAAGAAACAAGCCAAGCCTATGCCAGGCATTTATAAGTAATAACACTCCGTGTGTGTCTATTTTGGAGCTGGGTGGTGTGGCCACAAAGAGTAAAATCAACCAACTGCAAGCACCATGTCAGATGTCTCACAATTGTAAGTCCTTTATGGGGCCATGGTGCCCTGCTCGGGCTTCCTTCGGCTCTACACTCACA